>NC_060186.1:13539804-13544804 GCF_021184085.1 Oncorhynchus gorbuscha | reverse complement strand
TCTCTCTTCCTCTCTCTCTGTCTCCCCCCTCTATCTCTGTCTCTCTCTGTGTCTCTCTCTCCGTCTCTCTCTCTCTGTTTCTCTCTCTGTCTCTCTCCCCCTCTCTGTCTCTCTCTGTGTCTCTCTCTCCGTCTCTCTCTCTCTGTTTCTCTCTCTGTCTCTCTCCCCCTCTCTTTCTCTCGTTCTGTCTCTCTCTCTCTATGTCTCTCTCTTTATCTCTGTCTCTGTCTCTCCCCCTCTCTCTCCTTTCTCTCCTCTCTCTCTCTGCCTTGTATCTTCTTCTCCCGAGTGGCACAGCAGTCTAAGGCACTGCATCTCAGTGCTAGAGGCATCACTACAGACACCCTGGTTCGATTCCAGGCTGTATCACAACCAGCCATGATTGTTCTTAACTGACTAGCCTAGTTAAATAAATATACAAACAATTGGTATTATTCTCTCTCTTTATCTGGCGGTTGTATCTGTGGTTAATCGGGTATATACACTGGTAAGACCCTCTTTCTCTCTTGAATGATATTCTGCCACACAGTCCAGTCAGATTTACAGCTGAGGTTGAATATTACCGTCCCCCTCCAACCACCACCCACCTCTACCAGTCACTCCCCCAGCCCTGTATTCATATGCCCCATTTTCTGCCAGCTATGCTGGGACAAAAGAGACCGTGGAGGGAGAGAGAGAGAGAGAGAGAGAGAGGACAAGAGAAGGGTAAGAAGGAGAGAGAGAGAGGACAAGAGAAGGGTAAGAAGGAGAGAGAGAGAGGACAAGAGAAGGGTAAGAAGGAGACAGAGAGAGAGAGAGAGAGAGAGAGAGAGAGAGAGAGAGAGAGAGAGAGAGAGAGAGAGAGAGAGAGAGGACAAGAGAAGGGTAAGAAGGAGACAGAGAGAGAGGACAAGAGAAGGGTAAGAAGGAGACTGAGAGAGAGAGAGAGAGAGAGAGATAGGACAAGAGAAGGGTAAGAAGGAGACAGAGAGAGAGAGAGAGAGAGAGAGAGAGAGAGAGAGAGAGAGAGAGAGAGAGAGAGAGAGAGAGAGACAAGAGAAGGGTAAGAAGGAGACAGAGAGAGAGAGAGAGAGAGAGAGGACAAGATAAGGGTAAGAAGGAGAGAGAGAGAGGACAAGAGAAGGGTAAGAAGGAGAGAGAGAGAGGACAAGAGAAGGGTAAGAAGGAGAGAGAGAGAGGACAAGAGAAGGGTAAGAAGGAGAGAAAGAGAGAGACAAGAGAAGGGTAAGAAGGAGAGAGAGAGGACAAGAGAAGGGTAAGAAGGAAAGAGAGAGAGAGGGGACAAGAGAAGGGTGAGAAGGAGAGAGAGAGAGGACAAGAGAAGGGTAAGAAGGAGAGAGAGAGAGTACAAGAGAAGGGTAAGAAGGAGAGAGAGAGAGAGGACAAGAGAAGGGTAAGAAGGAGAGAGAGAGAGGACAAGAGAAGGGTAAGAAGGAGAGAGAGAGAGAGAGAGACAAGAGAAGGGTAAGAAGGAGACAGAGAGAGAGAGAGAGAGGACAAAAGAAGGGTAAGAAGGAAAGAAAGAGAGAGGACAATAGCAGGGTAAGAAGGAGAGAGAGAGGACAAGAGAAGGGTAAGAAGGAGAGAGAGAGAGAGGACAAGAGAAGGGTAAGAAGGAGAGAGATAGCGAGGACAAGAGAAGGGTAAGAAGGAGAGAGAGAGAGGACAAGAGAAGGGTAAGAAGGAGAGAGAGAGAGAGAGGACAAGAGAAGGGTAAGAAGGAGAGAGAAAGAGAGGACAAGAGAAGGGTAAGAGAAGGGTAAGAATGAGAGAGAGACAGAGAGAGAGAGAGAGAGAGAGAGAGACAAGAGAAGGGTAAGAAGGAGAGAGAGAGAGGACAAGAGAAGGGTAAGAAGGAGACAGAGAGAGAGAGAGAGAGAGAGAGAGAGAGAGACAAGAGAAGGGTAAGAAGGAGAGAGAGAGAGAGGACAGGAGAAGGGTAAGAAGGAGAGAGAGAGAGAGAGAGAGGACAAGAGAAGGGTAAGAAGGAGAGAGAGAGGACAAGAGAAGGGTAAGAAGGAGAGAGAGAGAGGACAAGAGAAGGGTAAGAAGGAGACAGAGAGAGAGAGAGAGAGAGAGAGAGAGAGAGAGAGAGAGAGAGAGAGAGAGAGAGAGAGAGGAGAGAGAGAGAGGACAAGAGAAGGGTAAGAAGGAGACAGAGAGAGAGGACAAGAGAAGGGTAAGAAGGAGACTGAGAGAGAGAGAGAGAGAGAGAGAGAGAGAGAGAGAGAGAGAGAGAGAGATAGGACAAGAGAAGGGTAAGAAGGAGAGAGAGAGAGAGAGAGAGAGAGAGAGAGAGAGAGAGAGAGAGAGAGAGAGAGAGAGAGAGAGAGAGAGGACAAGAGAAGGGTAAGAAGGAGACAGAGAGAGAGAGAGAGAGAGAGAGAGGACAAGATAAGGGTAAGAAGGAGAGAGAGAGAGGACAAGAGAAGGGTAAGAAGGAGAGAAAGAGAGAGACAATAGAAGGGTAAGAAGGAGAGAGAGAGGACAAGAGAAGGGTAAGAAGGAAAGAGAGAGAGAGGGGACAAGAGAAGGGTGAGAAGGAGAGAGAGAGAGGACAAGAGAAGGGTAAGAAGGAGAGAGAGAGAGTACAAGAGAAGGGTAAGAAGGAGAGAGAGAGAGAGGACAAGAGAAGGGTAAGAAGGAGAGAGAGAGAGGACAAGAGAAGGGTAAGAAGGAGAGAGAGAGAGAGGACAAGAGAAGGGTAAGAAGGAGACAGAGAGAGAGAGAGAGAGAGAGAGGACAAAAGAAGGGTAAGAAGGAAAGAAAGAGGACAATAGCAGGGTAAGAAGGAGAGAGAGGACAAGAGAAGGGTAAGAAGGAGAGAGAGAGAGAGGACAAGAGAAGGGTAAGAAGGAGAGAGATAGCGAGGACAAGAGAAGGGTAAGAAGGAGAGAGAGAGAGGACAAGAGAAGGGTAAGAAGGAGAGAGAGAGAGAGAGGACAAGAGTAGGGTAAGAAGGAGAGAGAAAGAGAGGACAAGAGAAGGGTAAGAGAAGGGTAAGAATGAGAGAGGGACAGAGAGAGAGAGAGAGAGAGGACAAGAGAAGGGTAAGAAGGAGAGAGAGAGAGAGGACAAGAGAAGGGTAAGAAGGAGACAGAGAGAGAGAGAGAGAGAGAGAGGACAAGAGAAGGGTAAGAAGGAGAGAGAGAGGACAGGAGAAGGGTAAGAAGGAGAGAGAGAGAGAGAGGACAAGAGAGAAGGAGAGAGAGAGAGAGAGAGAGACAAGAGAAGGGTAAGAAGGAGACAGAGAGAGAGGACAAGAGAATGGTAAGAAGGAGACAGAGAGAGAGAGAGAGAGAGAGAGAGAGAGAGAGAGAGAGAGAGAGAGAGAGAGACAAGAGAAGGGGAGACAGAGAAGAAGGAGAGAGAGAGAGAGACAGAGAGAAGGGTAAGAGAGGAGAAGGAGAGAGAGAGGACAAGGAGAGAGAGAGGACAAGAGAAGGGTAAGAAGGAGACAGAGAGAGAGAGAGAGAGAGAGAGAGAGAGAGAGAGAGAGAGAGAGAGAGAGAGAGAGAGAGATAGACAAGAGAAGGGTAAGAAGGAGACAGAGAGAGAGGACAAGAGAATGGTAAGAAGGAGACAGAGAGAGAGAGAGAGAGAGAGAGAGAGAGAGAGAGAGAGAGAGAGAGAGAGAGAGAGAGAGAGATAGGACAAGAGAAGGGTAAGAAGGAGACAGAGAGAGAGAGAGAGAGAGAGAGAGAGAGAGAGAGAGAGAGAGAGAGAGAGAGAGAGAGAGAGAGAGAGAGAGAGAGCGAGGACAAGAGAAGGGTAAGAAGGAGACAGAGAGAGAGAGAGAGAGAGAGAGAGAGAGAGAGAGAGAGAGAGAGAGAGAGAGAGAGAGAGAGAGAGAGAGAGAGAGAGAGAGAGAGAGAGAGAGAGAGAGAGGACAAGAGAAGGGTAAGAAGGAGAGAAAGAGAGAGGACAATAGAAAGGTAAGAAGGAGAGAGAGAGGACAAGAGAAGGGTAAGAAGGAGAGAGAGAGAGAGGGGACAAGAGAAGGGTAAGAAGGAGAGAGAGAGAGGACAAGAGAAGGGTAAGAAGGAGAGAGAGAGAGGACAAGAGAAGGGTAAGAAGGAGAGAGAGAGAGAGAGGACAAGAGAAGGGTAAGAAGGAGAGAAAGAGAGAGGACAATAGAAGGGTAAGAAGGAGAGAGAGAGGACAAGAGAAGGGTAAGAAGGAGAGAGAGAGAGAGAGAGGGGACAAGAGAAGGATAAGAAGGAGAGAGAGAGAGGACAAGAGAAGGGTAAGAAGGAGAGAGAGAGAGGACAAGAGAAGGGTAAGAAGGAGAGAGAGAGAGAGAGAGGAGAGAGAGAGAGAGAGAGAGAGAGAGAGAGAGAGAGAGAGAGAGAGAGAGAGAGAGAGAGAGAGAGAGAGGACAAGAGAAGGGTAAGAAGGAGAGAGAGAGAGGACAAGAGAAGGGTAAGAAGGAGAGAGAGAGGACAAGAGAAGGGTAAGAAGGAGAGAGAGAGAGGACAAGAGAAGGGTAAGAAGGAGAGAGAGAGGCCAAGAGAAGGGTAAGAAGGAGACAGAGAGAGAGAGAGAGAGAGAGAGAGAGAGAGAGAGAGAGAGAGAGAGAGAGAGAGAGAGAGAGAGAGAGAGAGAGAGAGAGAGAGAGATAGGACAAGAGAAGGGTAAGAAGGAGACAGAGAGAGAGGACAAGAGAATGGTAAGAAGGAGACAGAGAGAGAGAGAGAGAGAGAGAGAGAGAGAGAGAGAGAGCGAGGACAAGAGAAGGGTAAGAAGGAGACAGAGAGAGAGAGAGAGAGAGAGAGAGAGAGAGAGAGAGAGAGAGAGAGAGAGAGAGAGAGAGAGAGAGAGAGAGAGAGAGGACAAGAGAAGGGTAAGAAGGAGAGAAAGAGAGAGGACAATAGAAAGGTAAGAAGGAGAGAGAGAGGACAAGAGAAGGGTAAGAAGGAGAGAGAGAGAGAGGGGACAAGAGAAGGGTAAGAAGGAGAGAGAGAGAGGACAAGAGAAGGGTAAGAAGGAGAGAGAGAGAG
>NC_060186.1:13517304-13534804 GCF_021184085.1 Oncorhynchus gorbuscha | reverse complement strand
TACAGGGACCTTGTAAAGTGATAAGAATTCTTTATAACTGAGTAAAAGACCCTCTGCATTTACCAGTTGGCTCACCAATAGGATATTATTTTGGAACCAATATTCTAAAAACAGAGAGGTATTTTTATACAATATATCCCGATTATTCAATATATAATATCTGTGTGGAGAAAAATTGTGTTTATAAATTAAGGACCATGACAAGAAAACCTGCCAATGAAAAGCAGAGAGTTTCACTGGAACTTTGTCAATATTATAATTGCAAAACAACATGAAGTTAAGGCCACCAAAAGTAGAGAAGACATGATGAGGAATAAAATTCCAGATAGAAGTGGGTCTTCTTAGGAATTGTTTTATCCAATTGATCTTAAAAGTATTATTTAAAGTAGTAAAGTCCAGAAAATTCAGTCCACCATTCTCATAAGTGTTCATTACAGCAGTTTTCCTAATGTAATGGGTATGGTTTCTCCAAAGAAAGTTGAAAAGCATCTGGTCTATCTCCTTGCTTATTTTACTGTCAAGATATAAAGATAGAGCACCATATGTTCGTCTAGAGATACCTTCAGCCTTGGTTATTATTTTTATTTTTTATTTTTTATTTATTTCACCTTTATTTAACCAGGTAGGCTAGTTGAGAACAAGTTCTCATTTGCAACTGCGACCTGGCCAAGATAAAGCATAGCAGTGTGAACAGACAACACAGAGTTACACATGGAATAAACAATTAACAAGTCAATAACACAGTAGAAAAAATGGGCAGTCTATATACAATGTGTGCAAAAGGCATGAGGAGGTAGGCGAATAATACAATTTTGCAGATTAACACTGGAGTGATAAATGATCAGATGGTCATGTACAGGTAGAGATATTGGTGTGCAAAAGAGCAGAAAAATAAATAAATTAAAACAGTATAAAAACAGTATGGGAATGAGGTAGGTGAAAATGGGTGGGCTATTTTCCTATAGACTATGTACAGCTGCAGCGATCGGTTAGCTGCTCGGATAGCTGATGTTTGAAGTTGGTGAGGGAGATAAAAGTCTCCAACTTCAGCGATTTTTGCAATTCGTTCCAGTCACAGGCAGCAGAGTACTGGAACGAAAGGCGGCCAAATGATGTGTTGGCTTTAGGATGATCAGTGAGATACACCTGCTGGAGCGCGTGCTACGGATGGGTGTTGCCATCGTGACCAGTGAACTGAGATAAGGCGGAGCTTTACCTAGCATGGACTTGTAGATGACCTGGAGCCAGTGGGTCTGGCGACGAATATGTAGTGAGGGCCAGCCGACTAGAGCATACAAGTCGCAGTGGTGGGTGGTATAAGGTGCTTTAGTGACAAAACGGATGGCACTGTGATAGACTGCATCCAGTTTGCTGAGTAGAGTGTTGGAAGCCATTTTGAAGATGACATCGCCGAAATCGAGGATCGGTAGGATAGTCAGTTTTACTAGGGTAAGCTTGGCAGCGTGAGTGAAGGAGGCTTTGTTGCGGAATAGAAAGCCGACTCTTGATTTGATTTTCGATTGGAGATGTTTGATGTGGGTCTGGAAGGAGAGTTTGCAGTCTAGCCAGACACCTAGGTACTTATAGATGTCCACATATTCAAGGTCGGAACCATCCAGGGTGGTGATGCTAGTCGGGCATGCGGGTGCAGGCAGCGATCGGTTGAAAAGCATGCATTTGGTTTTACTCGCGTTTAAGAGCAGTTGGAGGCCACGGAAGGAGTGCTGTATGGCATTGAAGCTCGTTTGGAGGTTAGATAGCACAGTGTCCAATGACGGGCCGAAAGTATATAAAATGGTGTCGTCTGCGTAGAGGTGGATCAGGGAATCGCCCGCAGCAAGAGCAACATCATTGATATATACAGAGAAAAGAGTCGGCCCGAGAATTGAACCCTGTGGCACCCCCATAGAGACTGCCAGAGGACCGGACAGCATGCTCTCCGATTTGACACACTGAACTCTGTCTGCAAAGTAATTGGTGAACCAGGCAAGGCAGTCATCCGAAAAACCGAGGCTGTTGAGTCTGCCGATAAGAATATGGTGATTGACAGAGTCGAAAGCCTTGGCGAGGTCGATGAAGACGGCTGCACAGTACTGTCTTTTATCGATGGCGGTTATAATATCGTTTAGTACCTTGAGTGTGGCTGAGGTGCACCCGTGACCGGCTCGGAAACCAGATTGCACAGCGGAGAAGGTACGGTGGGATTCGAGATGGTCAGTGACCTGTTTGTTGACTTGGCTTTCGAAGACCTTAGATAGGCAGGGCAGGATGGATATAGGTCTGTAACAGTTTGGGTCCAGGGTGTCTCCCCCTTTGAAGAGGGGGATGACTGCGGCAGCTTTCCAATCCTTGGGGATCTCAGACGATATGAAAGAGAGGTTGACCAGGCTGGTAATAGGGGTTGCGACAATGGCGGCAGATAGTTTCAGAAATAGCGGGTCCAGATTGTCAAGCCCAGCTGATTTGTTATTAGGACTCTACCCTTTAAAGATAAGTCCATCTGTAGCCATTGATTTAGTTTCTTCTGCTTTTTTTAATAAGAGGGTTAAAATTTAGTAAGCCTCTAGACTTCTGATCCTTTGTAATGGTTATGCTTAAATATGTAAGTTCTTCTTTTACTGGAATACCATAATATGAAGGTGTCACACAATCTTTGACAGCTAAGAGTTCACATTTATTAATGTTAAGATATAGACCAGACGCTTTGGAAAAGGATTGTATCACATTGATCGATATGGGAATTTGGTTAGCGTCTTTCTGGCTTATAATAATTTCTTTACCAGCCATGGAAATACCTTGTACAGGACTATTATTTAAAGAATTTGCAATAAGTTGGGTGATTAATAAAAACAGGTACGGAGAGATAGGACAACCTTGCCTAATTCCTCTCTTTAATTCAAATCTAGGTGAGGTGCCATATTTCAATTTGATAGAGCTGTTACCATTTGCATAGAGAGTCTTAATAGCCTTACAGAAAAAAATCCCCAAAGCCAAGTCTCTCAAGGGAGTGGAAGAGAAACTGATGCTCTACTGTGTCAAATGCTTTATAAAAATCTAAAAATAATATGAAGCTATCCTCAGTTATTAGGTCTGAGTAGTCAAGTACGTCTAATACTAGTCTGACATTGTTAGAAATATGTATGTTCCTCATGATGCCAGACTGTGTTTCATCAATGATTGCATCCAGGACTTCCTTAATTTTTTTTGCAAGTAGTGAGGCTAATATCTTATAGTCATTATTAAGAAGAGAAATTGGACGCCAGTTATCGATGAGCAGCACTTCTTTTTTAGGTTTAGGTATCAGTGTTATTAACCCCTGACTCATTGTAGGAGGGAGAACATTGTTTTTAATACTCTCTAAAAAGACTTCAAATAGGAAGGCTACTTGTTCAGAAAATAATTTGTAAAATTCTGATGTAATTCCATCAACACCTGGTGATTTATTGTTCTTTAGATGTTTGATAGACTCTATAATCTCTTCAACTTTGATGGGTTCATCACACTGTTTAGATTCTATATCACTGATAGAGTGAACATTATTCAGTGAGTTAAAAAACATATCTGTGGATTCCTGACAGTACGTAGAGCTATACAATATACTGTAAAAATTGCTACAGTATTTAGCGATTCATCTTTGGTCATCTGTAATAACACCATCAATGTTTAACTTATGGATAGTGTTATTTTTAGAGTGAAATTTCTCAAGTCTAAAGAAATAAGATGAATTCTGTTCTCCCTCAATCCATTTTTTCCTAGATCTAATAAAGGCTCCTTCTGCTTTTAATTTATATATATTATCCAGTTTATTTTGTAACTCAATTAGTTCCATCTTCTCCTCCCCCAAGAGGTCAGCTGGGGACCTCTGAGAAAGGGAAGTTATCTTAATGATCACCTTTTCCTCCTCAGCTCTTCTGGTCTTAGCAAGAAGAGCTGAGGAGGAAAAGGTGATCATTAAGAAAAGGGGAACTACTACTTCAAGGTCTCAGAGCAAGTGACGTCACCGATTGAAACGCTATTTAGCGCGCACCGCTAACTAAGCTAGCCGTTTCACATCCGTTACACATACACTTAGGTTGGAGTCAATAAAACTTGTTTTTCAACCACACTACAAATTTCTTGTTAACAAACAATAGTTTTGGCAAGTCAGTTAGGACATCTACTTTGTGCATGACACAAGTAATTTTTCCAACAATTGTTCACAGACAGATTATTTCACTTATAATTCACTGTATCACAATTCCAGTGGGTCAGAAGTTTACATACATTAAGTTGACTGACTTTAAACAGCCTGGAAAATTCCAGAAAATGATGTCATGGCTTTAGAAGCTTCTAATAGGCTAATTGACATAATTTGAGTCAATTGGAGGTGTACCTGTGGATGTATTTGCAACTGCACATGGTGCCAAAGATCGTAATTATTGGAGAAATGCCCTCTGGTCTGATGAAACAAAAATATAACTGTTTGGCCATAATGACCATCTTTATGTTTGTAGGAAAAAGGGGGAGACTTGCAAGCCGAAGAACACCATCCCAAATGTGAAGCACGGGGGTGGCAGCATCATGTTTTGGGGGTGCTTTGCTGCAGAAGGGACTGGTGCACTTCACAAACTAAATGGCATCACGAGGAAGGGAAATGATGTGGATATAGTGAAGCAACATCTCAAGACATCAGTCAGGAAGTTAAAGTTTGGTTGCAAATGGGTCTTCCAAATGGACAATGACCGCAAGCATACTTCCAAAGTTGTGGAAAAATAGCTTAAGGATAACAAAGTCAAGGTATTGGAGTGGCCATCACAAAGCCCTGACCTCAATCCTATAGAAAATGTGTGGGCAGAACTGAAAAAGCGTGTGCGAGCAAGGAGGCCTATAAGCCTGACTCAGTTACACCAGCTATGTCAGGAGGAATGGGCCAAAATTAACCCAACTTATGGTGTGAAGCTTGTGGAAGGCTACCCAAAACGTTTGACGAAACTTAAACAATTTAAAGGCAATGTTAGCAAATACTAATTGAGTGTATGTCAACTTCTGACCCACTGGGAATGTGATGAAAGAAATAAAAGATGAAATAAATAATTCTCTCTACTATTATTCTGACATTTCACATTCTTAAAATAAAGTGGTGATCCTAACTTACCTAAGACAGGGAATTTTTAATATGATTAGGAATTGTGAAAAACTGAGTTTAAATGAATTTGGCTAAAGTGTATGTAAACTTCTGACTTCAACTGTATGTGTGTGTTTGTTTACTGATCAGGTATGTTATAGCTGGTTTACCTTGTGAAAGCGACGTGGGGGTCTGAAAGGTGGGAGACTGCATGTGAATAAACTGAGGATTAAATGTCCTGTTCCGTTTATGGACGGTAAAATAACAACAACCTCCTGGGCCTGGGTCACGTGACACAGCTACTGGACTCATCTGCTAGCCAGCAGTACTGTGGGCTGCCAACTGTGTCTTTAAAAATGGATGACACAATAAAAGAGATATCCTTATTGAATTATTTATGTGGACCTTTATCCTTGGAGACAAGGGTGGGATATCCACTACCTCTTTCAAAGGGTGACATGCTTAGGCCAAGGCTACCTCGCTGTAGAAATGATCTATTTTTATCAGCTGTTTTACCAAGCCGATCTCCGTAGCACACATGCATGCACTGAACCACCTACACGGGGCGCTGTTGAGGCTTCTGTGGAAAGATGTGGCAGTCTTATTTTTTTTTTTACATGGCGGAACACAAGTGTATATATAAATAATATACAACGGACATTTGGGCTAGGGGGCGGGGCTAGGGGGTACAATATCACATTACATACATACACTTATAATTCTAACAGCTTTTTTGTTAGTAGAGTATTTAATTGTCATAAAATACAGTTCAATTATTTTTTAAGGTAAGAAATGTGGTATTTTGTTTGTAAATTTACATTTGTGACTATGAAATTTGGCAAAAAGAATAATGAAATTAATTACATAAAATTGTTCAACTTATTTCTATCGTAGGTAAAGCATCCAAGCAGGTCATCTCTCCACAATAGTGTAAAATCTTCGTAAATTTGTTCAATTATAAATCTACTGATGTCTTGCCACAGTTTTACATGACTTACATGAATACATTGCCAAAAAAAGATGCAACACCGTTTCTGGGTGGTCATTACAAAAGGTACAATTTGAGTTTATGTTTTTTTTTTTTAACTTCTTCATATATAAGTTGGTAGGATAATATTTATGAATAATTGTCCTTAATTTTGTTAACAAGTAGGTATGTGTGTGGCAACATCCAACCTTTTCCCCCACAGATATTATCAATTAAACCGTTCCAATAAGGCATGACATAATACAACATCCTGCTGAAACAAGGTTCGTATCGCTCTGTTGCTGAATGGACCAGAAGAGAAACAAATCTCAAGTCAACAGGTCAACAGGGTTAATGGAAGGTAGGTTCTGAGGGTCAGGTCTTGGCGCGTTCCTGAATAATAATGAATAATAAATGGCATCTAAAACTATTTCAAAATATTTAGGTGTTACAGGGACCTTGTAAAGTTATAAGAATTCCTTATAACTGTAGCCAGAGTTGAGCTAGGTGAGAGTGTATTCCTTATAACTAAGAAAAAATACCCTCTGCATTTACCAGTTGGCTCGCCAATAGGATATTATTTCGGAACCAATACTCTAAAAACAAAGACGTGCCAGTCACAGACAGGTGCAGCGCGCTGATGATATCAGTTATCAGGGAGGTCATATGAGGCGCGGCCACGGTGCCTTGGACTGTGCTAAATGGACATTTCGCACTCGGTGGAAAATGACCCCGAACTTCATCGTATCTAGTGCTATATTCATTCGACTTGCCATTAGTAAAATGTTATGTCGTCCCATGGGCAGCAACATGTGTATGGGGAGACTGACATTTGATGCCTTATAGGCTATTTACTATATATATTCATATTTCTAATCGTGGATGGTTGTTCATTTCAAAATAGGCAACACACTCTCACCTAGCTCAACTCTGGCTACAGTTACAAATATAGATTTGAGATAAATGACTGTGAGGTTAATTCATAGTGATAACGGGTTAATTACATGGGCAAATCATAATTGTGTCGGTTAAATATATAAATTAATTTAGTAGTGGGAGGAGTCTAGTGGCTTCGCACTCGGTCGTGTGCTTCGGAAGCAGATTACCTCCAGGAGACCCTGATCACCCGACAACCGTAGTGAGTGACAGTGATGAGTGACAGTTCTCGGACGGGGACGACGTGAGCGCGATGGACAGTTTGTAACTTTGCTTTTGAAGGGGAACGTCAAGTCCACATTCACGGACCAAACTACGGGACTATGCCCAGTGCCGATACCGTTGTGGATAAAAGTTTATCAGAAGTAGAGAGATATAACATCTGCGGCGAAATGGTAAATATGCCTTCCTGGTCACATCGTCTGCGGAATGACAGTGACTTGCTGTAACGTATCTGACTGCGTCTGTAGAGCTAGCCAACATTTGTCACGTTTGATATTCGGTAGTATACTAGCACTTCTTCGTGGCGGTTGTAAGTGTACAATATCGGTAATATGTATCATCTGTGTTGTTAGCGAGAGTAGCAACAACCAGTTGTCTCTATGCGAATTATCCCAACTAACCGTAGCTAACAAAGTATTTGGGCCATAGTTTATCCGTGACTGAGTCGAGTTCGGAACCGTTCCATCGTGCAGCGCAGTCCCAAGTGTTGGGGCGACTTGATTTGGAAATGATGTGCTCCGTATCCATTACATCATGTGAGACGTTGTAGTTAATTGCAACAGGACATGTTTAGGAATCTACTTTAGGAATAATTTCAGATCATTCCATAGTTAGACAGGCTGTTTGTAAATTGTGGTCATTTATTGCTTTAGATTTTTTTTGTATCTAGCCAACACGTGTCTAACTGAATTAGTTATTTATACACTCAGTGTTTGTATCTGTTGTGTTGACAGCCAGGTATAACCCGGTTAGTCAATGATTTGTACTGCTGGGCAGGTGTTTCATTGACGGCAACAGCAGCTCTTTTCACAAAACACAACGTTGCGTGCGACCTCTCTGTCAAGTGCTCGTCCATGAACACAACAACTGTTGAACAAATTTACGAAGTAGCTTCTATTCATTCGGTTCCTTTACCTTAGCGGTTTTTGTCGGGAGCAAATGTGCAGCCAGATGTTTGTGGTGGACGTGGCCCCTAAACGCGTTGCTTTATACGGTCATTCCCACTCTGTAGTTTGCCACGGTATAATTGTTTTGTCCCTGGTGTTTGTGTTCATTCTTAACTGTAATGTCGTGGGTGAGATACAGTGACGAGTTATAATTATAGAACAAACAACACTGATAGCTGATCCCCATACCATGACCCATTTAGGGGATAGGCTATGCTAAACTAAATTGAGCTATTTATCCTAGTATACGACAAAACCACCCCCTCAATTAATGTGTGAAAATGTGAAGAAGTATATGTAGTCAGGGGTCTAGCTGGTATTCAGCTATATGTCCCTTATAGAGGGTAGGCATAGGGGAAAGGATGCAGGTTTTGTGATGGAGAGCCAAGGGGAAGACAGGGGGATGGCACTGGCATATTCTATCTGACAGTGGAAACCCTTGGTCGGTAATGGTCACTGGAGTGGAAAGGAGCGTTTGGGGGCTCTCGCCAGCCATCCATACGTTAATTAGCGTGGCTGGAGAGTGGCGGCTTGTCCGTGAGTCAACTGGGACGGGATAACCCTGGCTGGAACAGACTACGGAGCAGGGAGAGGAGATGCCGAGAGACAGAACATACTCTTTTCACCCTCCCTAGTACACATGCCCCATATTTTCATTACAGGATAGTTGTTTTGCAGTTTGAAGGAATGTGGCATAGATTTAACATCCGCATCTAGCATTTACATTATGGAAGATAAAAATCCATATGTTGTTGTTATCACTGGTGATGATGACCACACACACACACACACACACACACACACACACACACACACACACACACACACACACACACACACACACACACACACACACACACACACACACACACACACACACACACACACACACACACACACACACACACACACACACACACACACACACAAGCTGGCACATTTTACTGAATATAAATTGATTTTGAGAAAGCACACAAACAGGCAGACGGACAGAGAGACAGACATGCAGACATTGTGATCGATGGAGGGTGTTATTAATGTTGACACACACACACACACGCTGTAGCCAGCAGCACTCGTCAGTGTGTGTCCATTTGGCATCTGTCATATAAAGACGGTGCCCCTCTCTGCCCTGCCACCATCCCCACTCATTTATATTTAACTACACACACTGACTGAAGCTGGCATATTTTACTGAATATAAATTGATTTCAGAGAGAGAAAGCTTTCAAACCCTTTACATCAACAGAGATGCTAGAATTGTAATCTGACAAACAGGCAGACGGACAGAGAGACAGACATGCAGACATTGTGATCGATGGAGGGTGTTATTAATGTTGAATGTTATTTATTCATTAGTGCCTCGCTATTTATTCATTAGTGCCTCGCTAGTCTTTCCATGTTAAGTACTGAATATACAAAGGTCAGGTCCACCCTGTGTGTGTGTATATGATGTAGTGTCGCATAGTGTGTGTGTGGTGTAGTGTCGCATAGTGTGTGTGTGGTGTAGTGTCGCATAGTGTGTGTGTGGTGTAGTGTCGCATAGTGTGTGTGTGTGTGTGGTGTAGTGTCGCATAGTGTATGGTGAAGTGTTGCATAGTGTGTGTGTGTGTATATGTATGTAGTGAATATATATGTAGTATAGTGCCTCATGTGTCCCTAATCTATCAGAAGTTTATTTACATTTACATTTAAGTCATTTAGCAGACGCTCTTATCCAGAGCCACTTACAAATTGGTGCATTCACCTTAATGGGGAGAATATGCTGTTTCTGTCCTTTCTCCTCTGTTTAACTAGAGAAGGTTTTCCTGCCTTGCTAAGAAAGAGAGGGAGACTCGTAGAAAGAGCAAAGAAGGGATGGGTTGTCTTTTCCTTTCACAACTCCCTGGAAGTCTGCCCTTGGGCAGAGTAAGTTTCTTAAGGCTGTGTTTTTCCCAGCCTGCTCCACTCAAGTACAGACTGGACTTTTACTGCCTGAGGTCTTATTCCAACGAGACACAGGAATAAAAAGAATGTACGGATGGGTTGTGTGTGTGTGGTATGCGTGTATGTGTGTGAGTGAGCGAGTGTATGTGCGAGTTTGCGTGTTTGTTCGTGTGTGCGTTGCTGAGCTGTTTTTGGCAGTGTAGAAACAGGCCATTAAATAGTGTGTTGTGAGCACAATTTACTGTGGCCCCGGGGCCAGTGCATCGGAGAGAGAAGTGGCTGATGGCACATTCCAAAGGTGTTAATGGCCGCTTGGTCTTCAGAAATGAGGAAATATCAAGCTAGTTGGATTGACTACGTTCTGGTATCCTTTTCTATGGTGCCAAAAGTGAGAAAAGGATGGATTGAGGATATATTGGAGATAACAGCCAGCCATTAGAAATACTTAAACTCTCAGAATGCAGGGAAACCAGGCATAATCTTTATAGCAGATTTTGAGAAAGCCTTCAATAAAAGTACGGCTTGAATTTATTTATAAGAGCCTGGATTATTTCAATTTTAGAGAATCGCTTGTAAAATGTATAAAAAGTAATGTATAACACTCCTTTATGTAACATTATAAATAATGGTTATTTCTCTGAAAATGTTTTTGTTGTTAGGAGGTGTAAAACAGGGTTGCCCTCTTTCACCATACTTGTTTGCTATGGCCATTGAATTGTTAATTATAAAAATCAGATCCAATGATAAAATGAAGGGGTTAAAAATTAATGGATTAGAAACAAAGGTATCAATATATGCTGATGATTCAAGTTTTTTTTTTTGAGTCCACAATCTTCAACCCTGAACAGTCTTATTGAGGACCTGGATAATGTCTCCAGTTTATCTGATTTAAAACCCAACTACTAAGTGTACTATATTACGGATTGGGTCTCTAAAAGTCACAAACTTTAATTGCGATGTGGTCTCCCAATTACTTGATGGTGCTGTTGATGTGCTTGGGGTATAATAATAATAATAATATATGCCATTTAGCAGACGCTTTTATCCAAAGCGACTTACAGTCATGTGTGCATACATTCTACGTATGGGTGGTCCCGGGGATTGAACCCACTACCCTGGCGTTACAAGCGCCATGCTCTACCAACTGAGCTACAGAAGGACCACATACATTACAGGAAAGTTTAATGATCTTGCAACTGTCAATTTGGATAGAAAACAGATAGGACCTTGAAACAATGGAAAGGGAAACACCTGTCAGTCTATGGGAAAATTACACAGATTAATTATCTAGTGATATCACAGTTGACATAGCTATTCATGGCTCTACCAACTCCAGGATAATGCTTTTTCAAGTTATATGAGCAAAACATTTAATTTAATTTAGAATGGAAAAACAAGTTAAGGTTAAACTGGTATATTTATATAATGAATATGAGTTTGGATGGCTAAAGTTATTAAATATCAAGGCATTAAACCTCTCTCTTAAAGATTTTATAATACGGAAACAATATCTAAATCCAAACAGGGTTTTCCAGTAAACTGCTAAAATAGGCACATCCAATGTTTAAAAGGGGTCTCTGTGCTGTTATACAGATTAAAACTCAATTTCCCATGGATTGACAATGGAACCGTGTTTAAAGTATCTTTTATTTTAAAATGAAGTTATAGAGTTGGCTACAATTCTAATGTTATCCTCCAGAAGAGGCAGAATATATATTACAGCAAATAATATGGCTAAACTCCAATGTACTGATGGAGGATGAACCAATTTTCTTGGAGAGAATGTTTAAGGAAGGTACCCTGTTTATGAATGACATTCTAAACAACGACGGTAGAATTATGTCATACAACCAATTAATCCAGGTGAATGGAGATGTCTGCTCAATACAAAATTATAACCAACTCATCGCAGCTCTGCCACAAAAAAATGGAAGAGGAAATTACTTAAAAGAGAAAGGAATGAATTATACTGAACAAAAATATAAATGCAACAATTTCAACAATTTTTACTGAGTTACAGGTCATATAAGGAAATAAGTCCATTTAAATAAACGAATTAGGCCCAAATTTATGGATTTTACATGACTGGGCAGGGGTGCAGCCATGGGTGGGCCAGGGAAGGCATAGGCCCATCCACTTCGGAGCCAGGCCCACCCACCAGGGAGCCAGGCCCAGCCAATCATAATGAGTTTTTCCCCACAAAAGTTTTTTTTTTTACAGACAGAAATACTCCTCAGTTTCATCAGCTGTCGAGGTGGCTGGTCTCAGACGATCCCACAGGTGAAGAAGCCGGATGTGGAGGTCCTGGGCTGGTGTGGTTACACGTGGTCTGCTGTTGTGAGGCCGGTTGGACGTACTGCCAATTTCTCTAAAATGCCATTGGGAGGCGGTTTATGTTAGAGAAATTAACATTCAATTCTCTGGCAACAGCTCTGATGGACATTCCTACAGTCAGCATGCCAATTGCATTCTCCCTCAACTTGAGACATCTGTGGCATTGTGTTGTGGAGAAATGCTCACTAACAGGGATGTAAACAAATTTGTGCACAACATTTGAGAGAAATTAGCTTTTTGTGCGTATGTCCATTTTCTGGGATCTTTAACTTCTACTCATGGAACATGAGACCAACACTTTACATGTTACATTTATAATTTTGTTCAGTATAATTTGTCTGCCACTAATAAAAACATTCTAAATGGCTTAAAAATACTATATAAATCGTGAAATGTATCAGTTTCACAGTCAAGAGGGTTGACAACTATGCCGCATAAAATTCAAGATAGTTGTGAACAGATTTCCGATGTCCCAATACCATGCCATCGGGATTATGAACTGATATACAGTACAAAACAACAATTGATGCATTAATTAGTTCTTTTCAATTTAAGCTATTATATTAAATTCTCGCTACAAACAGAATGCTCAGTATATGGGGTATTCAACAGTCAGACCGGTGCAGACTCTGCCATGCGGAAACAGAATTAGTAGAGCATCTCTCTTGGTACTATCCATCGTTGGCTTGTTTTTGGAGTCGGGTCCGGGAATGGTTGTTATGCCATAATGTCAGGGTGCTGCTGTCAGTCAATAGGAAATAATATTGTGCTCTTGGGTAAAATGTACATTTATGGGGCAATTTCAGCAGAAAGGTTGCAGGTGGGGAGGTTCAAGTCTCTAGTGAGACATCATGGGAGAATGATGGGGACGTTCAAGTCCCTAGTGAGACACCATGGGATAATGATGGGGAGGTTCCTAGTGAGACAACATGGGAGAATGATGGGGAGGTTCCTAGTGAGACAACATGGGAGAATGATGGGGAGGTTCCTAGTGAGACACCATGGGGGAATGATGGGGAGGTTCCTAGTGAGACTCCATGGGAGAATGATGGGGAGGTTCCTAATGAGACAACATGGGAGAATGATGGGGAGGTTCCTAGTGAGACACCATGGGGAATGATGGGGAGGTTCCTAGTGAGACACCATGGGAGAATGGAGGGATGTATTAGAAGAGGAAATGGTAGAATGGTGATTTACTGGGAGAGATGGGTTGATCTGTGGCTTTCTGAAGGTGGAATAATTTTATACACTAATGTACAGTATAAAAGGTCCTCCTATCAGGGGTGGGGATGGGATTATTGTATGTTTTGTGTTTCACTATTTATGTTTTGTGTTTTGGTTTCATGCTGTGAGAGGTGTGTGTTGTTCCTGGGGTTATGAGCGGGGCCTTGCGGGCATCTCGGGGTGGGTGGGGGCGAGCGCAACCACTAACCAGAACGCCCACGTTAGTATTGTTGTTGTTTTAAAGAAAAAAATAATTTGATTTAAAAAACAACAACTGTCCTCTCAGACCAAATAAAAAAACAATCAGGGCAATAGTCGCTCTGGATAAGAGCGTCTGCTAAATGACTTAAATGTAAATGTAAATGTAGTTCTACAATAGGTGATTAAATGAGCCACAGCCTTAAGGGAACAAGCGCTTGAGTTCTCATTTAATGTTGCAGTTGTTTCCCAGGGCATCATGCTACACAGACACTGTTTCAGTCTGGATGCATACAGTATTAATGTCTACAATGAGCCTGCCTTATCTGACCACCAATCAGAGAGCCCACATACCTCATACTACTGTCCAATCACAGAGAGAGGGTGGGAGGAAGAGGGGTAGAGAGAGGGTGGGAGGGTGAGGAAAGGCCTCAATGTATTGAATTATGGGTCCCTAGTCTCTGAGATGCTCTATTGGCCATTATGGTGAGGGGTAGCCTAGCAGCTGTCATTCCCTTCTGTTGTCAGGGCAACCACAGGAGTCGCCCCCCCCTCCCCAATCGTATACAGGCTTTGCCGCTGATATCTCTTTCTATGCTCCCCATTCTCTCCCTCTTCCCTTTCTCTCCTCTCTCTGATGTCTGTGCATGAATGATGCTCAAAGGCATTTATTCACTTTGGGGGTGTTGCTCTAAAGCTTCTCTCTCCCTCTCTTTATCCTGTCTCTGCAAGATCAACTGTTCTGCCTCTCTCCCTCTCTCTTTATCCTGTCTCTGCGACATCAACTGTTCTGTCTCTCTCTCTCCCTCTTTACGCTGTCTCTGCATAATCAATTGTTCTGTCTCTCTCTCTCTCCCTCTCTCTTTGTCCTGTCTCTGTGACATCAACTGTTCTGTCTGTCTGTCTGTCTCTGTCTGTCTGTCTCTGTCTGTCTGTGTACCGTATTCATGTACTCGCCCTGAGTTGTGTGAGTTGGTGGGTAGGATATGGGTTATCCATGGCGTTTGGGCTAGGATCTCTGGGAATGAGGACAGAGTAATAGCCATCGACGAGAGAGCGAGAGTCCTCAGGCAGAGTGGCGTGTTGGAGGAAGAAGAGATGAAGAGGGAATCTAGTCAGAGCAAACATGGGTTTGATTTACAGTGCCTTGCGAAAGTATTCGGCCCCCTTGAACTTTGCGACCTTTTGCCACATTTCAAGCTTCAAACATAAAGATATAAAACTGTATTTTTTTGCGAAGAATCAACAACAAGTGGGACACAATCGTGAAGTGGAACGACATTTATTGGATATTTCAAACTTTTTTAACAAATCAAAAACTGACAAATTGGGCGTGCAAAATTATTCAGCCCCCTTACGTTAATACTTTGTAGCGCCACCTTTTGCTGTGATTACAGCTGTAAGTCGCTTGGGGTATGTCTCTATCAGTTTTGCACATTTAGAGACTGAAATGTTTTCCCATTCCTCCTTGCAAAACAGCTCGAGCTCAGTGAGGTTGGATGGAGAGCATTTGTGAACAGCAGTTTTCAGTTCTTTCCACAGATTCTCGATTGGATTCAGGTCTGGACTTTGACTTGGCCATTCTAACACCTGGATATGTTTATTTTTGAACCATTCCATTGTATATATTTTGCTTTATGTTTTGGATCATTGTCTTGTTGGAAGACAAATCTCCGTCCCAGTCTCAGGTCTTTTGCAGACTCCATCAGGTTTTCTTCCAGAATGGTCCTGTATTTGGCTCCATCCATCTTCCCATCAATTTTAACCATCTTCCCTGTCCCTGCTGAAGAAAAGCAGGCCCAAACCATGATGCTGCCACCACCATGTTTGACAGTGGGGATGGTGTGTTCAGGGTGATGAGCTGTGTTGTTTTTACGCCAAACATAACGTTTTGCATTGTTGCCAAAAAGTTCAATTTTGGTTTCATCTGACCAGGGCTTGTTTGGTGTGTCTCCCAGGTGGTCTGATACTCCTTCCATTTCAATATTATCGCTTGCACAGTGCTCCTTGGGAAATATTTTTGTATCCAAATCCGGCTTTAAACTTCTTCACAACAGTATCTCGGACCTGTCTGGTGTGTTCCTTGTTCTTCATGATGCTCTCTGCGCTTTTAACGGACCACTGAGACTATCACAGTGCAGGTGCATTTATACGGAGACTTGATTACACACAGGTGGATTGTATTTATCATCATTAGTCATTTAGGTCAACATTGGATCATTCAGAGATCCTCACTGAACTTCTGGAGAGAGTTTGCTGCACTGAAAGTAAAGGGGCTGAATAGTTTTGCACACCCAATTTTTCAGTTTTTGATTTGTTAAAAAAGTTTGAAATATCCAATAAATGTCGTTCCACTTCATGATTGTGTCCCACTTGTTGTTGATTCTTCACAAAAAAATACTGTTTTATATCTTTATGTTTGAAGCCTGAAATGTGGCAAAAGATCGCAAAGTTCAAGGGGGCCGAATACTTTCGCAAGGCACTGTAATACACTAAAGTAGCTACTAGCTAGACTTCAGCCAAGTCTGAAGCTGTACATATCTGGACCAGGTTAGCAGAATATTTTGAGGTATTTCTCTCTATCCTTCTATCTTCCCTTCTCTGTGGATCTCTGTCTATGTGTGTGTGTTGTTAGATTAGTGATTGAGCGTGAGCTAAGCCTACAGTGGACAGACACGCACTAACAAACCAACAGAGATGCCGGGTAGGGTGAGTAACACAGCCTCGGATTAACACACACATACGCACTCACTCATCAAAAGGATTTTCTGTATCACCGAACTGTCTTTACATATTATAACACAGGCTCAGAGCTAACTGGATCTTTTTAATCAGTCATTATGAAACCAAGAAGAAGCTTATAGAAGCTTATGTGATGATGTAGATTGTTGCCGGCCATAATATTGACTCAAGTAATGGCCATACAGCCCAGCTGTCACGTTATAAAGCATTAAACACTCTAGCCTGCTGCCTGCATGCTTGTGCGTGCACACACAGCCTATTCACACCAGTGGAGGCTGCTGAGGGGAGGACGGCTCCTAATAATGTCTGGAATGGAGTCAATGGAATGGTATCAGACACATGGTTTCCATCCATTACACTCCATTCCAGCCATTATTATGAGCCACCCCCCCCCTGATTTACACTCACAGGAATACAGCTGGTTCATATCAGCGAGCTACTTCCACTAGATTAGTGTGAAATCTACTGTACCTACAAACACATTCAGTGCTATTCAGTTACTGTACCATACACATACACACAGCAAAGCTCACAGATTGAGTTGACTAGATCAGTGTAGATTACGTAACACACAGGGGAGTGGTGTGTGTGTATGTGTGTGTGTGTGTTAACGAGAGCAAGCTAGATCAATTATCTGCCCATTGGTTACACTGACACATTTGCACATGTGGACGCCAAGTCGGTAAACTGCTTTCCTAAGAGCTCTGACACGTGTGTGTGTGTGTGTGTGTGTGTGTGTGTGTGTGTGTGTGTGTGTGTGTGTGTGTGTGTGTGTGTGTGTGTGTGTGTGTGTGTGTGTGTGTGTGTGTGTGTGTGTGTGTGTGTGTGTGTGTGTGTGTGTGTGTGTGTGTGTGTGTGTGTGTGTGTGTGTGTGTGTGTGTGTGTCCTGTGCCTGCCATG
>NC_060186.1:12792304-12797304 GCF_021184085.1 Oncorhynchus gorbuscha | reverse complement strand
ATGAATATAATGTGTTTGTTTTGGATGTACACACTGTCGTGTTAAAAGGCCCTCTGTCATCTGTTTGACACAGAGCCAGCTGGGATAGAAAAGGTCCTGTTATGGCTGCTGCTCTGACAGATCGCATGGGACAGGTGCCTGCATCGTCTCCTCCACAAACACCTTCAGCCGACTTCGCTCATGTCCTCCCCGTTAGTCCCTTCTACACACACCTGCTGCTCCCTGTTCACTGGGAAGGGAGGGGGACTCTTTATAAATGGGCACAGCATCTTTTCATTATAACCCGGCCCATTGCCAGTGATCCAGATGAGTGACTGTCACGCATGCTAAAGTGTCCATATACTAAAGTGTAGACAGACACAAGGAACGGTGACGGCTCTCTCTCTCTCGCGCGCTCTCTCTTTGCGACAGGCGCCTCACATCAGCTGCCACGGCCACTCATCCACAAAATGGGCAGAGATTAGAGCTGTCTGGGACGAGACGCCGAAATGAGCCGGATATGAGTTGGGGTGTGTCGCCCGCCAAAACCCAATAATGCTGGCGGCGAGATAAGAAGAGTCTGGGTAGAATAGGGCTGAAAGCCACGGGACACCACAGGTGTTTTTCTAACGGTGGAGGGATAGGTTATCTGTGATATCCCTGCCTGGGTGTTGTTGCTGTGTGTATTCAGCCTCAGCCTCTGGGGATAGCGGGATTCATTTTCCAGTGCTGGTCATTCAGACCCAGGCCTGAGTGGATGGTCAAGATGAGGCAGAGTTAGCCAGATACAGGGTTGGAATGGGAAGGAGGTGGAATGTATTTATACCGTTGTGAATGTGAGGTCTTTTTTTATACAGAGATAAAAGATTTCAGCACAGGTCCAAGACTGTTGCAAATGATGATCGTGATCAGGGGTGAAGAAATACCATTCAAACGGAACTGTGTGTGTGTGTGTGAATGCCTGTGTGAGTTACAGGATCTGGACTTGAAGCAGCCTCTGTTATCGGTCTGCTGTGACAGTTCCAACCAAGGGGATTGAGCCTAACCTCCACAGAGACCTTGGGGACCATACTTAGTTAGTCCACAAACTTCCCTCCGTTAACCTCCAATCATTACCTATTAGAAAAGCAGCAAAGGTGTAGAAGTCTGATTGTTTGTAATCGGCTCTCTCATGACACATCTTTAGTTTCCTACAGGGACATTAGTAGAACCTATAAAGAAGGGAACTGAGCTGAACAGAATTCACTGCACACATCAACAAAAGAAAGAGAGAAAAAAACAATAAAGAGGTTGTTGATGGAAGAGTCTGATAGAAAGTGATGATACGGCCGTGTGATGCTCACAGTCCGACACTGGAGAAGATTCCCATTTAGATACTGCTGGGCCTATTCACTAACACACACCTCTCCTCCACTGGCTCTTTTATCATCGCACAGCCCTCACCGCACTGCAGGAGAGTAATAAACGTCACAATGGACACCCGCTCTCGAGGCTGCTTTCTCTTTCTCTCTCTTTGTTCTAGATGTTCTCTTCATTCTGGTCACTCACTCTCTCTTCGTTCACTCAGTTCTCTCTGTCTTTTTCTCTCTTTCCCTCTGTCCGTTGCCTTTCTTTCCCTCTGTTCTGCTTCTCTTTTTCTCTGTGTCTCAGTGTGCACTGTCCACACAGCTATGGGATGAACCTACCAGTGACCAATCAGCTCTTAGGGTCTTCATTTGAGACATTTACAGCATCTACATCTACAGCAGGAAAATATGCCTGCAGCAACAGGAAATGTAAATTATTCAAATGAATCTACATTCTTGTAGGGGTTGATACATTTTTCTTTAGGACAGAATGCTTTAGGACAGAAAATATTGTTTTGGACACCTGTACCTGACAGGGCAAATCAAGTATGAACATTCACAGGTAACTTAGCCTAGTGGTTAGAGTGTTGGGCCTGCAACCAGAAGGTTGTTGGATCAAATCCTCTGAGCTGACGAGGTAAACATCTGTCGTTCTAGCCCTGAGCAAGGCTGTTAACCCACTGTTCCCTGGGCGCTGTGGATGTTGATCAAGGCAGCCCCCCCTCACCTCTCTGATTCAGCAGAAGACACACTTCAGTTGAATACATTCAGTTGGACAACTGCCTATATATCCTCCTTGCCCTCTAAGTTGGATAACAAATGTTTGCCATTGCTAGGAGTTCCACAGTCAAAACTGTATTTTCCAGCCCTACTCCATGAGCATCAAGGACATCCTAATAAAGGCATCTGGGAGCCACAGATACATGTAGATTATGAGAACAAGCAGTATTTTAGAACAAGAGAGCATTATGAGGATTGATACTGATGGCTTGCTTCAATGATGCATTACCATGCTGGTGCTCAATTGTAACTGCCACCCTTTCCATTAATGTGATTGGTCATATAGCCCAATTACCATCCATATCCTATCCTATTTCTTTGTGTTTGTTGATCCTAAAACCAACAAACACTGTCTCGTCTTGAAAGATAAATTGCGTGACCTATATTATTTAAGATAAGTCTGTGTCCACTATCTAGCTCGAATTGGTTTCAATGGCAGTCCATTAGCCAGTCTCATTAGTTCTCCAAAACTCAAGTGTCTTGTCTCAAACAGGGTGCCACTCCACACCCTCCTCTCCCCCCTCTACTTCCTGCTTGTCATTACCATCAGCGTCTTGATTGCCAATGATAAAGCAGGAAGGCTGATGGGTGAGTCTGCATCTTTTACTGGTCTTCTTGACCTGATTACCAGAGAGAGGGGGGCCACAGGGCCGGCCACAGCAGGCCCACTCTGGAGAGGCTTCAGTCCTCATTACTGGAGAACAGGAATGAGGCCCTCCAGTAAAAGTGGCGAAAACATGAGCCACTTCAAAAAGCAGCAAATTCTATTAATAGAAGTTGTGCACAAATCTGTTTCTCTTGCATATGATTTGAAATGGGTTTGTAAGTACGGTGAATATTATCAGACTGTGTGATTCCTCTCCGTGTTGATATATCCAAATAAAGGGACGGACAAGGTGTGACTAAAACATATGAGTGTAGAGACACTAGAAAGGGAGGGTGTATATGCCTTGTGGCAGTAGGTTCTAACCTGGCCCTCTCTTCTTTCCTCAGATCCCTACGTGAAGATCCACCTGATGCAGTAGGTTCTAACCTGGCCCTCTCTTCTTTGCTCAGATCCCTACGTGAAGATCCACCTGATGCAGTAGGTTCTAACCTGGAAGATCCACCTCTTCTTTCTTTCCTCAGATCCCTACGTGAAGATCCACCTGATGCAGTAGGTTCTAACCTGGCCCTCTCTTCTTTCCTCAGATCCCTACGTGAAGATCCACCTGATGCAGTAGGTTCTAACCTGGCCCTCTCTTCTTTCCTCAGATCCCTACGTGAAGATCCACCTGATGCAGTAGGTTCTAACCTGGCCCTCTCTTCTTTCCTCAGATCCCTACGTGAAGATCCACCTGATGCAGTAGGTTCTAACCTGATCCCTACGTGAAGATCCACCTGATGCTCTTCTTTCCTCAGATCCCTACGTGAAGATCCACCTGATGCAGTGAAACCTGGCCCTCTCTTCTTTCCTCAGATCCAAGATCCACCTGATGCAGTAGGTTCTAACCTGGCCCTCTTTCTTTCCTCAGATCCCTACGTGAAGATCCACCTGATGCAGTAGGTTCTAACCTGGCCACCTCTCTTCTTTCCTCAGATCCCTACGTGAAGATCCACCTGATGCAGTAGGTTCTAACCTGGCCCCTCTCTTCTTTCCTCAGATCCCTACGTGAAGATCCACCTGATGCAGTAGGTTCTAACCTGGCCCTCTCTTCTTTCCTCAGATCCCTACGTGAAGATCCACCTGATGCAGTAGGTTCTAACCTGGCCCCTCTCTTCTTTCCTCCCTACGTGAAGATCCACCTGATGCAGTAGGTTCTAACCTGGCCCTGAGATCCCTATCCCACCTGATGCAGTAGGTTCTAACCTGGCCCTCTCTTCTTTCCTCCACCTGATCCCTAACCTGTGAATCCCTACGAAGATCCACCTGATGCAGTAGGTTCTAACCTGGCCCTCTCTTCTTTCCTCAGATCCCTACGTGAAGATCCACCTGATGCAGTAGGTTCTAACCTGGCCCTCTTCTTTCTCAGATCCCTACGTGAAGATCCACCTCAGATTCCCTAGATCCCTACGTGAAGATCCACCTGATGCAGTAGGTTCTAACCTGGCCCTCTCTTCTTTCCTCAGATCCCTACGTGAAGATCCACCTGATGCAGTCTAACCTGGCCCTCTTCCTTTCCTCAGATCCCTACGTGAAGATCCACCTGATGCAGTAGGTTCTAACCTGGGCCTCTCTTCTTTCCTCAGATCCCTACGTGAAGATCCACCTGATGCAGTAGGTTCTAACCTGGCCCTCTCTTCTTTCCTCAGATCCCTCAAGATCCACCTGATGCAGTGAACCTGGCCCTCTCTTCTTTCCTCAGATCCACCACCTGATGCAGTAGGTTCTAACCTGGCCCTCTCTTCTTTCCTCAGATCCCTACGTGAAGATCCACCTGATGGTTCTAACCTGGCCCTCTCTTCTTTCCTCAGATCCCTCGTGAAGATCCACCTGATGCAGTAGGTTCTAACCTGGGCCTCTTCTTTCCTCAGATCCCTACGTGAAGATCCACCTGATGCAGTAGGTTCTAACCTGGCCCTCTCTTCTTTCCTCAGATCCCTACTCCACCTGATGCAGTTTCTAACCTCAGATCCCTACGTGAAGATCCACCTGATGCAGTGGGTTCTAACCTGGGCCTCTCTTCTTTCCTCAGATCCCTACGTGAAGATCCACCTGATGCAGTAGGTTCTAACCTGGCCCTCTCTTCTTTCCTCAGATCCCTACGTGAAGATCCACCTGATGCAGTAGGTTCTAACCTGGCCCTCTCTTCTTTCCTCAGATCCCTACGTGAAGATCCACCTGATGCAGTGGGTTCTAACCTGGCAGCCCTCTCTTCTTTCCTCAGATCCCTACGTGAAGATCCACCTGATGCA